>NC_091218.1:178400-205900 GCF_040958095.1 Procambarus clarkii | reverse complement strand
CTGAACAATCAATTATGTGCCACCCCACCTTCCTTCATCTGCAAAAAAACTAATCAAAAGACATATGTACAAGGCTAAAAAAATTCAGCAACACTTACCATACTCAGGCTAAAAGAATTAAGCAACACTTACCATACTCTTTTTATATTCACTGTTAACTTTTAGCTCATGTGACAGACTTTCCACCTGCTCAACAGTTTCAACTGGGGATGGAAGAATGTCTTCCAGGATTGGTATATCTCCATGTGTTTTTGACATATGGGTTTCCGTCATTTTGACAATATTCAGGATATCCCCTGATAAAAATGTCAATTTTGATAATTCCTTCATTATGTATTCCATTTTTTCTGTTACTGCAAAAAAAAAAGGCTTACTAGAACAAGCATTTAGTGTTGCATATATATGATATATGTATTGATCCTTAGTGGATCCTATTTTAGTGACAGACACATTGGTGTCAGGTCACTGTCAAATGGGCTACTGTCATGTAGCCTTCAATTATGTAACCTCTCCCATTCTATGATAGGGGTGACACAGGGCAGCATCCTTAGACCCCCTCCTATTTGTTATATACATCAATGATCTGCTTTATGTCTCTAACATGATTAAACCTGTATTGTTTGATGATACTACCATCATCTACTTAGTTGCTTTACAAGAATGTAAAATTTCAAGTCTGTACTCTCCCTCAATGTATTTTCTTGTATGTATAACAAAAAATAATCAACACATAATAAATCGGTACTTACTAGATTTTTCGAAAGGAGAGCTTTCAGTTCTGTCTTGTCTTGGAGTTTGAGGGGAAGGTTTTGTACTCGGCCTGTAGAGAGACTTGCTGGTCCCACATGATTCTGTCAGGGGTGGAAGCGTATTAGCATTGTATAGAAAATATTTACAAAATAGTTTTAAATACATAAAACTACAAATAGTAATTATTGAATTATTACATTAGCTTATAGCTTTTATGAATGCATTAAAAAATTTTGTTTCACACAATGGAGCGACACCATTTAAAGTGTTTCCATCACCCTGAAGGCTGGTAAAAATATATTACATTAAAATCATACACAAGTACGTTACTATCTGTGTATGTAAATGTTTCTCCAGTTACTTAAAGCTTACCAGTTCTGTCTTGTCTAGGAGTTTGAGGGGAAGGTATTTTACTGGGCCTGCAGATAGACTTGCTGGTCCCACATGATTCTGTCAGGGGTGGAAGCGTATTAGCATTGTATAGAAAATATTTACCAAATAGTTTTAAATACAAAATAGTTCTGTCCAGTTCTGTCTTGTTCTGTTAAAAAGAAAACCATCATTCAAAAAGAAATAAAATGTTTTCAATTAAATTAAATTACCTGATTCCTGTATCATATTATTTTGATGTTCATCTAGAGTCAGCTTACACTCGGCAGTCTTTCGGGGCATGGAAACAGTTACTTTTCTTGGTGGTGAATCTTCACTGTCTGAAACAAAAACGTTTAATGCATTCAGAAAAACTATTAACATATATCTATATATATATTTTAATATATTACCTAGCAAAATATATTACCTAGTAAATAAGATTATTTGTTCCATTAAGCCAATCATGTTTCATTTTTTTAACAATTATTTTGAATAACTCTAAACATTCATTCCTACATACCTCTATCCACATCATTTGGTATTCTTCTGTATTTTACTGCCCTATGGTGATAACTTGTGTCTGTGTCACTTTCCATATTTGACGTTTCTTCTGCCTTTTTAAGGTGTTTTAGGGCAAGTTCCCAAGTACCTATAATAAAAATTAGAGTATATATAATTCATTATTACGAAACTTTGTATAACATCAAAACATTGAGAAATTTTTGATTTAACCATATGAATCAATGCTTGTATTTAATTACTATCAATGGAATAAATCTTGCTGATGTTGAAACGTCTCCATTTCGATGGGTCTGGTATTTCTCCTCTTTTGGCTTTCGATGATTGGTTTTCACGTGGCCAATAGCCCACGTTTGATCCCTGGAAAGGGGACATATATTTGTAAATATATGTATATGTAAATGTATGTCTCATAAATCGAGGCCCCACTGTATTTCATATATTATATACATATATATCTCTAAATCTATCAACATATATCATTTACACATATTTTAAATACTAATGTTTTAATTTTGCAAATAAACAATATATATATATATTGACTTACATCAGATGCACTAAACATCCATTTGATATGGATGATTGACAATTCTCCTTCTTCATCTTCCACAACGATGTATTTATTTTCAGATTCAGCCATCTACAAATTTAAACTGATTAGGGACATTTTCTGCAGCACATTATCAGTGTCTAAGAAAATAAGCAGTCACTAATTTTATATAGTACTAAACAACAATGTTAACCTTAATTCTAATATGTTATGATGGTGAACAATACTTTTTACTAAAGTTAAAAGTTTGCAATGTAAGCAAAGAGTATTCCTACAGCTTGCACAAGAATCAAAAACAATCACAAGAAACTTACTAGTCATAAATCATGTAGTATTGACAAGAAGATATAAGTACTTTCTGTTTTCTTGATTAACATTCCTCTGGTTGATGTGTTAATCCTATACACTTTTTTTAAAAAGTCCTTACGTGGATTAACATTGAAGGCCCCAAATATTCTTGAATCACAAGGACTAGTAAATATTGGGCTTTGAAAAGGATATACCCTAACAATGAAGTAATTTTCTTCACTTCTTCGGCTGTGTACAGTCCTTAACACTTCACAGCAATTATATCCAGGTAACGAATATACATTGTTAGGAAATTTATGAGAAATTTTATTATCTGGAGATGTTTTATAAATCATGGTATTTTCAGCCTCCTTTATTCTTTTTGTAATTTGGACAATTGGATTTTTACTTGATCTGACCATCTTTTTCAGCTGATGCAAATAATTTTCAAATGGAAAAGCTGAACAACTGTCAAGAGTACCATGTTCCTCAGCATCTGCTGTTAGGTGAATCAAACTGTGAACATTGTAGACTAGAAAATCTTTCCCATACAGATCACCACACCTTGATACAAAATTCAGCAAAAGGTCATGAGCATATTTGCCGTATTTTAAGGACATACATGTGGGCGAAACAAGAAAACTTATACCAACACTGAGAGTAAGGAAATGATCATACATCTCTTGGGGTAGAATACCTTTCAATACAAGCTTTCCTGTGTAGAGAAGAAACTGTCTGTATTCAGTTGCCTTCCATCTGTCAATTTCTTCCAAACCTCGTGGTTTACGTGCAAAAATATTGGGCACAAAATCTTTTATGCTCACCAATCTAGCACTAATTTCAGAAATCTGGCGGCTACATAATTTAAATGTGTTTTTCCGTATCCAGGTGACAAGAAGTCGCTTCATAACACCAAGGCACACCTGGTGCATATAGTCAATGGGAAACGCTGCAATTAAGTCTATGTTCAAGTCACAGAATGGTGATTTACCATGATGATGTTGCGAGTTAGATTGATTACGGAAGCGTGTGTCTGTTCTAATGGTTAAATTTGTTACTTCTGGATATGTCATTTTCCCCATCCAAGTACCTTTCTGTTCACGTTTGTCACAGCCATAATAACCTGAAAACAGTTTTATGGACTTCACCATAGCCTTAGCAGGTGCATCACAAATTACACATTGTAATTTTATGTTGATAGTTCTGTTACCATACTGAATCCCATGCAACAAAAGGTCATCCATATCAGATATAAAATCATATAAGAAATTTAAATCACTTGGCTTAGAACGTCCATACATGAGGACAACTGGAAAGACTTTCAAAGGTGTAATATTCATTACTGCACAGAGAACTGGCCACAAAGCATCATTTTTGCTTCTAAATATAGGAAGGCCATCAATGTTACATGACAATAATAATTGTCTCAGTCCTTTTATAGTTGCTTTTGGATATCTACTTATGTTTTTTAACAGTTCCTCTTTTAACCCAAAGTAGACATATTTCATTCCAGATTTTTGCTGAGTTTCTATGTACCTTTCAGAACTGATTAGTGTCCGAGCTGTTTTTGGTAAGTAGTCAATTCCCATTTGCCTCAAAATTTTTAATAATTCATCAACAGCATTGTGTGTAACACCATTCTTGTTTACCCACTGAATTAATAAATTCTGTGGGTAAACAAGTGAATGATGATTATCATGGTCATCATTCTCCTCCTCACTTTGAGAATTAGATAATACATCATGAATATCAGTAAGATTCACGTGTAAATCATCAATTTCAGAGCCTAATCCATACTCTTGATTTGACTCAGCTTCAAAAGAACTAATGTCATTGTCTGACGACTCAATCTCTGAACTTGATGCTGCCTCAGTAAGATTAATGGGTTCACTAGTGTGTACAGCTGTATTTGGATGCATTTTGTGTATACGTTTTAGCCTTCTTGATACTTGCATCCATCTGTTGTTGTATTGGAGTCGCTTTTTTCGCTTATACTCGTACATTCTGTTAAAGAGTGTCAAATTTCTACATTAGACTACCATATTACCTATATTATTGTTAATAATGTATTGACAGATGCAATATGTATTAAAATTCTAAAAATAAGTCATTCATTATATACAATGTGTGATAATTAAAGCTGGTGCATATAACATCCTTGTCAGGCACATGCAAAAGTGAACACTTCCAGAATTGGAGACATGCAGAAATGTAACATATGGAAATAGAGGCATGCCAAAACAAAGACATGCATAAATTCAAATTCTTATCGAAATAATTTCTAGTGATTATTATATAAATTATTCCATCAGTACTAGATCAAATATTCAATACCATCCTCCCATTGGAAAGAGTAATCATGTCCTGTTGGACATTAATTATATGTTGAGATATAATCTAAAAGAAAATAGGGACATTGAAATTGTTGTTAAACTCTATTTCAATAAAGGACACTATAGGGAACCTAGAACCCTGTATTACAAGTGTAAGTGATAATTTTGGAAAATTTAATTAAAGCTAATTGTGTAGGACACCTGGAGATATGGTGCCCATATCTAAAGAATCACATCAACTGGTAAAGGTATAGACTTGCCAATAAGTGGCTCCCAGGTTAGAGGCATAAAATGCCAAAACTAGATGGTAGAATAAAAAGAAGATATTGTAAAAGGTAACCAAACAAAGATGCCACAGAAATATTAGAAAATTAACTTTCGCAAGCAGCGTGGTAGACATGGTTGGAACAAGTTAGGTGAGAGGGTGGTGGAGGCCAAAACCATAATCATAATCATCTGTATCAAACCTTATTACAGGTAAAACCAGTAGGCAGTCTACTGTATTTTATCAAACCGTTATTAGTATAATAGATCTCGTAATAATTTTGCAAAAATAATGGCATTTACTATTTTTAAAAGATTATTAGCAAATTTACAGAAATGGTGCATTCGGAAGACAAAACCAATTTTTCACTTTTGACAATTGAGCACCTGCTACATCCAGATTCTAGGGAGGAAAGGAAGGACGATCTTACTGGATCCCATAGCCTCTCCGAGGCACAAACCAGGCTTTTACACAAACCCCCCCCCCCTGCACCCGAGCTTTTTAAAATAGTAAATGCCACTATTTTTGCAAAATTATTACGAGATCTATTATTCTAGAGAATAATGCATATAAATGCATATATGCATATAAATACAAAAGTAAATGTAAATAATTTTACCTTGCACCTAGATCCACCAAGCCTGTATGGCGCGCGTTTCAGTACTTCGGAAATCTAGAACTATCTTGAATCTCTAATCTGCAATGAAACAATACATATTATTGCACTTACCAAAACATGGATGAATGTAGAAAATACAGAACTATTAGCTGAATATCAAATAAATGGATTTAATCTATTTCACACAGATAGATATATTAGATATTATATTATATTCCTTTCCTCCCTAGAATCTGGATGTAGCAGGTGCTCAATTGTCAAAAGTGAAAAATTTGGTTTATTTAACATACATGCCATAGACCGGCTTGGGAAAAAAAGTTCATAAAACCCAGGGGCCATAGACCGGCTTGGGAAAAAAAGTTCGTAAAACCCAGGGGCCATAGACCGGCTATGAAAGAAAATTTGAGAAAACCCTGGGGCCATAGAACGGCTATTTAATCCCCTTGAACGGACCTGTGCATGGACCACTGAGGCATAAAAAAAAACACGGGCCATAGACCGGCTTGGGAAAAAGAAGTTCGTAAAACCCTGGGGCCATAGAACGGCTATTTAATCCCCTTGAACGGACATGTGCATGGACCACTGAGGCATCGAAAAAAAACATGGGCCATAGACCGGCTTGGGAAAACAAGCCAGGTTAGGCTAGGTAAAAAAGAAAGGAGCTAGGTTAGACTATGTATGTTTAAATCTCTGATTTAAACAGAGCCAGTGTTCAGTCAAATAACTGAATTTATCAAATCTTATCCTTGTATAATATACAAGCTGATGTGAGATCCCTGTCTACAGGTGGACTGGAACTTTTATCCAGTAGGCAGTCTACTGTATTTTATCAAACCGTTATTAGTATAATAGATCTCGTAATAATTTTGCAAAAATAATGGCATTTACTATTTTTAAAAGATTATTAGCAAATTTACAGAAATGGTGCATTCGGAAGACAAAACCAATTTTTCACTTTTGACAATTGAGCACCTGCTACATCCAGATTCTAAAAAAGTTCGTAAAACCCAGGGGCCATAGACCGGCTATGAAAGAAATTTTGAGAAAACCCTGGGGCCATAGAACGGCTATTTAATCCCCTTGAACGGACCTGTGCATGGACCACTGAGGCATAAAAAAAACACGGGCCATAGACCGGCTTGGGAAAAAGAAGTTCGTAAAACCCTGGGGCCATAGAACGGCTATTTAATCCCCTTGAACGGACATGTGCATGGACCACTGAGGCATCGAAAAAAAACATGGGCCATAGACCGGCTTGGGAAAACAAGCTAGGTTAGGCTAGGTAAAAAAGAAAGGAGCTAGGTTAGACTATGTATGTTTAAATCTCTGATTTAAACAGAGCCAGTGTTCAGTCAAATAACTGAATTTATCAAATCTTATCCTTGTATAATATACAAGCTGATGTGAGATCCCTGTCTACAGGTGGACTGGAACTATTATCCAGTAGGCAGTCTACTGTATTTTATCAAACCGTTATTAGTATAATAGATCTCGTAATAATTTTGCAAAAATAATGGCATTTACTATTTTTAAAAGATTATTAGCAAATTTACAGAAATGGTGCATTCGGAAGACAAAACCAATTTTTCACTTTTGACAATTGAGCACCTGCTACATCCAGATTCTAGGGAGGAAAGGAAGGACGATCTTACTGGATCCCATAGCCTCTCCGAGGCACAAACCAGGCTTTTACACAAACCCCCCCCCCCCTGCACCCGAGCTTTTTAAAATAGTAAATGCCACTATTTTTGCAAAATTATTACGAGATCTATTATTCTAGAGAATAATGCATATAAATGCATATATGCATATAAATACAAAAGTAAATGTAAATAATTTTACCTTGCACCTAGATCCACCAAGCCTGTATGGCGCGCGTTTCAGTACTTCGGAAATCTAGAACTATCTTGAATCTCTAATCTGCAATGAAACAATACATATTATTGCACTTACCAAAACATGGATGAATGTAGAAAATACAGAACTATTAGCTGAATATCAAATAAATGGATTTAATCTATTTCACACAGATAGATATATTAGATATTATATTATATTCCTTTCCTCCCTAGAATCTGGATGTAGCAGGTGCTCAATTGTCAAAAGTGAAAAATTTGGTTTATTTAACATACATGCCATAGACCGGCTTGGGAAAAAAAGTTCATAAAACCCAGGGGCCATAGACCGGCTTGGGAAAAAAAGTTCGTAAAACCCAGGGGCCATAGACCGGCTATGAAAGAAAATTTGAGAAAACCCTGGGGCCATAGAACGGCTATTTAATCCCCTTGAACGGACCTGTGCATGGACCACTGAGGCATAAAAAAAAACACGGGCCATAGACCGGCTTGGGAAAAAGAAGTTCGTAAAACCCTGGGGCCATAGAACGGCTATTTAATCCCCTTGAACGGACATGTGCATGGACCACTGAGGCATCGAAAAAAAACATGGGCCATAGACCGGCTTGGGAAAACAAGCCAGGTTAGGCTAGGTAAAAAAGAAAGGAGCTAGGTTAGACTATGTATGTTTAAATCTCTGATTTAAACAGAGCCAGTGTTCAGTCAAATAACTGAATTTATCAAATCTTATCCTTGTATAATATACAAGCTGATGTGAGATCCCTGTCTACAGGTGGACTGGAACTTTTATCCAGTAGGCAGTCTACTGTATTTTATCAAACCGTTATTAGTATAATAGATCTCGTAATAATTTTGCAAAAATAATGGCATTTACTATTTTTAAAAGATTATTAGCAAATTTACAGAAATGGTGCATTCGGAAGACAAAACCAATTTTTCACTTTTGACAATTGAGCACCTGCTACATCCAGATTCTAAAAAAGTTCGTAAAACCCAGGGGCCATAGACCGGCTATGAAAGAAATTTTGAGAAAACCCTGGGGCCATAGAACGGCTATTTAATCCCCTTGAACGGACCTGTGCATGGACCACTGAGGCATAAAAAAAACACGGGCCATAGACCGGCTTGAGAAAAAGAAGTTCGTAAAACCCTGGGGCCATAGAACGGCTATTTAATCCCCTTGAACGGACATGTGCATGGACCACTGAGGCATCGAAAAAAAACATGGGCCATAGACCGGCTTGGGAAAACAAGCTAGGTTAGGCTAGGTAAAAAAGAAAGGAGCTAGGTTAGACTATGTATGTTTAAATCTCTGATTTAAACAGAGCCAGTGTTCAGTCAAATAACTGAATTTATCAAATCTTATCCTTGTATAATATACAAGCTGATGTGAGATCCCTGTCTACAGGTGGACTGGAACTATTATCCAGTAGGCAGTCTACTGTATTTTATCAAACCGTTATTAGTATAATAGATCTCGTAATAATTTTGCAAAAATAATGGCATTTACTATTTTTAAAAGATTATTAGCAAATTTACAGAAATGGTGCATTCGGAAGACAAAACCAATTTTTCACTTTTGACAATTGAGCACCTGCTACATCCAGATTCTAGGGAGGAAAGGAAGGACGATCTTACTGGATCCCATAGCCTCTCCGAGGCACAAACCAGGCTTTTACACAAACCCCCCCCCCCTGCACCCGAGCTTTTTAAAATAGTAAATGCCACTATTTTTGCAAAATTATTACGAGATCTATTATTCTAGAGAATAATGCATATAAATGCATATATGCATATAAATACAAAAGTAAATGTAAATAATTTTACCTTGCACCTAGATCCACCAAGCCTGTATGGCGCGCGTTTCAGTACTTCGGAAATCTAGAACTATCTTGAATCTCTAATCTGCAATGAAACAATACATATTATTGCACTTACCAAAACATGGATGAATGTAGAAAATACAGAACTATTAGCTGAATATCAAATAAATGGATTTAATCTATTTCACACAGATAGATATATTAGATATTATATTATATTCCTTTCCTCCCTAGAATCTGGATGTAGCAGGTGCTCAATTGTCAAAAGTGAAAAATTTGGTTTATTTAACATACACGCCATAGACCGGCTTGGGAAAAAAAGTTCATAAAACCCAGGGGCCATAGACCGGCTTGGGAAAAAAATTTCTTAAAACCCAGGGGCCATAGACCGGCTATGAAAGAAAATTTGAGAAAACCCTGGGGCCATAGAACGGCTATTTAATCCCCTTGAACGGACCTGTGTATGGACCACTGAGGCATAAAAAAAAACACGGGCCATAGACCGGCTTGGGAAAAAGAAGTTCGTAAAACCCTGGGGCCATAGAACGGCTATTTAATCCCCTTGAACGGACATGTGCATGGACCACTGAGGCATCGAAAAAAAACATGGGCCATAGACCGGCTTGGGAAAACAAGCTAGGTTAGGCTAGGTAAAAAAGAAAGGTGCTAGGTTAGACTATGTATGTTTAAATCTCTGATTTAAACAGAGCCAGTGTTCAGTCAAATAACTGAATTTATCAAATCTTATCCTTGTATAATATACAAGCTGATGTGAGATCCCTGTCTACAGGTGGACTGGAACTATTATCCAGTAGGCAGTCTACTGTATTTTATCAAACCGTTATTAGTATAATAGATCTCGTAATAATTTTGCAAAAATAATGGCATTTACTATTTTTAAAAGATTATTAGCAAATTTACAGAAATGGTGCATTCGGAAGACAAAACCAATTTTTCACTTTTGACAATTGAGCACCTGCTACATCCAGATTCTAGGGAGGAAAGGAAGGACGATCTTACTGGATCCCATAGCCTCTCCGAGGCACAAACCAGGCTTTTACACAAACCCCCCCCCCCTGCACCCGAGCTTTTTAAAATAGTAAATGCCACTATTTTTGCAAAATTATTACGAGATCTATTATTCTAGAGAATAATGCATATAAATGCATATATGCATATAAATACAAAAGTAAATGTAAATAATTTTACCTTGCACCTAGATCCACCAAGCCTGTATGGCGCGCGTTTCAGTACTTCGGAAATCTAGAACTATCTTGAATCTCTAATCTGCAATGAAACAATACATATTATTGCACTTACCAAAACATGGATGAATGTAGAAAATACAGAACTATTAGCTGAATATCAAATAAATGGATTTAATCTATTTCACACAGATAGATATATTAGATATTATATTATATTCCTTTCCTCCCTAGAATCTGGATGTAGCAGGTGCTCAATTGTCAAAAGTGAAAAATTTGGTTTATTTAACATACACGCCATAGACCGGCTTGGGAAAAAAAGTTCATAAAACCCAGGGGCCATAGACCGGCTTGGGAAAAAAAGTTCGTAAAACCCAGGGGCCATAGACCGGCTATGAAAGAAAATTTGAGAAAACCCTGGGGCCATAGAACGGCTATTTAATCCCCTTGAACGGACCTGTGCATGGACCACTGAGGCATAAAAAAAAACACGGGCCATAGACCGGCTTGGGAAAAAGAAGTTCGTAAAACCCTGGGGCCATAGAACGGCTATTTAATCCCCTTGAACGGACATGTGCATGGACCACTGAGGCATCGAAAAAAAACACGGGCCATAGACCGGCTTGGGAAAAAGAAGTTCGTAAAACCCTGGGGCCATAGAACGGCTATTTAATCCCCTTGAACGGACATGTGCATGGACCACTGAGGCATCGAAAAAAAACATGGGCCATAGACCGGCTTGGGAAAACAAGCTAGGTTAGGCTAGGTAAAAAAGAAAGGAGCTAGGTTAGACTATGTATGTTTAAATCTCTGATTTAAACAGAGCCAGTGTTCAGTCAAATAACTGAATTTATCAAATCTTATCCTTGTATAATATACAAGCTGATGTGAGATCCCTGTCTACAGGTGGACTGGAACTATTATCCAGTAGGCAGTCTACTGTATTTTATCAAACCGTTATTAGAATAATAGATCTCGTAATAATTTTGCAAAAATAATGGCATTTACTATTTTTAAAAGATTATTAGCAAATTTACAGAAATGGTGCATTCGGAAGACAAAACCAATTTTTCACTTTTGACAATTGAGCACCTGCTACATCCAGATTCTAAAAAAGTTCGTAAAACCCAGGGGCCATAGACCGGCTATGAAAGAAAATTTGAGAAAACCCTGGGGCCATAGAACGGCTATTTAATCCCCTTGAACGGACCTGTGCATGGACCACTGAGGCATAAAAAAAAACTCGGGCCATAGACCGGCTTGGGAAAAAGAAGTTCGTAAAACCCTGGGGCCATAGAACGGCTATTTAATCCCCTTGAACGGACATGTGCATGGACCACTGAGGCATCGAAAAAAAACATGGGCCATAGACCGGCTTGGGAAAACAAGCTAGGTTAGGCTAGGTAAAAAAGAAAGGAGCTAGGTTAGACTATGTATGTTTAAATCTCTGATTTAAACAGAGCCAGTGTTCAGTCAAATAACTGAATTTATCAAATCTTATCCTTGTATAATATACAAGCTGATGTGAGATCCCTGTCTACAGGTGGACTGGAACTTCTATCAACTAATCCATACATCAAACCTGTCCCTTACAGCCCACAATCTATCATTAGGAAAACCATGTGAGAAATCTTTAAGGAATTCTGATAAAGAAAGAGATCTAGGGGTGGTTCTAAATAGAAAACTATCACCTGAGGACCACATAAAGAACATTGTGTGAGGAGCCTATGCCATGCATTCCAACTTCAACAGCATGTTGTGGGGTGCCGATATTGTGTGCTAGGTTAGGCTAGGTTAGGCTAGGTAAAAAAGAAAGGAGCTAGGTTAGACTATGTATGTTTAAATCTCTGATTTAAACAGAGCCAGTGTTCAGTCAAATAACTGAATTTATCAAATCTTATCTTTGTATAATATACAAGCTGATGTGAGATCCCTGTCTACAGGTGGACTGGAACTTCTATCAACTAATCCATACATCAAACCTGTCCCTTACAGCCCACAATCTATCATTAGGAAAACCATGTGAGAAATCTTTAAGGAATTCTGATAAAGAAAGAGATCTAGGGGTGGTTCTAAATAGAAAACTATCACCTGAGGACCACATAAAGAACATTGTGTGAGGAGCCTATGCCATGCATTCCAACTTCAACAGCATGTTGTGGGGTGCCGATATTGTGTGCTAGGTTAGGCTAGGTTAGGCTAGGTAAAAAAGAAAGGAGCTAGGTTAGACTATGTATGTTTAAATCTCTGATTTAAACAGAGCCAGTGTTCAGTCAAATAACTGAATTTATCAAATCTTATCCTTGTATAATATACAAGCTGATGTGAGATCCCTGTCTACAGGTGGACTGGAACTTCTATCAACTAATCCATACATCAAACCTGTCCCTTACAGCCCACAATCTATCATTAGGAAAACCATGTGAGAAATCTTTAAGGAATTCTGATAAAGAAAGAGATCTAGGGGTGGTTCTAAATAGAAAACTATCACCTGAGGACCACATAAAGAACATTGTGTGAGGAGCCTATGCCATGCATTCCAACTTCAACAGCATGTTGTGGGGTGCCGATATTATGTGCCATCACATGTAAACCAATCAAGCCCACAAATACGTCAACATGGACCAGCATTACACCGTCTAACATACTCTGTCAGATGTAACAACTAAATTTGTGAATTCAAGACCTAATCTATTGCATAACACAGTGTTAGTACGAGAAAAACATTACTTACATTCGAAGCCGTGTTTTAAAATGGCGCGGACCTTGGTCTACTGACGCTCCACACTGTGTGTTCGTTTGCGTATGATGAACGTGTGACAATTTACTACAACAATTATTTAATTATTCTTATTCTTTATTTTACTATTTTTAGGGTACATGAAATTTCCAAATTATTTGCACACAATAATATAATTGCATTGTCATAACCTTTATATATTACGGAAAATACGATGACATGAACGAAGTCAAAGTGAAGTTGAAGTCAAAGTCATTCGCCGAACGTATTAGTCATTTTTTTTCTCCCAAACGATAAGGGATAACAAATCCACAGAGCATATAAGTGTAGAGTAAAGTCAATTTTATTCAGGAAAGTACATACATAGTTGATTTACAAACATAATGTTGGATTTATAGATAGAGCTAGTGCATGCAATACCTAAAGCCAATATAGTAGGCATATAGCATTTCAGGCAACCGGGCAGTATATATGGACCCCTTACTCAAATCTCTGAATATGTTAGATATTAAGTCCCTGCACATACTCTCATGTGTATTTTATATATATAAAACGCTGCACTGTAATGTCAATCCTGACCCTAAAAGCTTCCTAGAAGGTTTTAACAGATCCCATGAGCACCACACCAGAAACAAATACCTGTAGGTGTGTACTGATGGTGCCTTATAGTGTGTACTCGTACCTTATGGTGTGTACTGGGGCCTTATGGTGTATACTGGTGGGAATGGGAACTGTAATGTCAATCCTGACCCTAAAAGCTTCCTAGAAGGTTGTAACAGATCCCATGAGCACCACACCAGAAACAAATACCTGTAGGTGTGTACTGATGGTGCCTTATAGTGTGTACTCGTACCTTATGGTGTGTACTGGGGCCTTATGGTGTATACTGGTGGGAATGGGAACTGTAATGTCAATCCTGACCCTAAAAGCTTCCTAGAAGGTTGTAACAGATCCCATGAGCACCACACCAGAAACAAATACCTGTAGGTGTGTACTGATGGTGCCTTATAGTGTGTACTCGTACCTTATGGTGTGTACTGGGGCCTTATGGTGTATACTGGTGGGAGTGTGGGAACTGGGCGAAGCATTAGCCGTGATTTCAGCAGGGACGACATTGGTGTGATGCAGGGCTTTGAATGTTTATACTGATTTCACTGTCCTGACATTATTTCTGGAGCTACGTATTTCATTTTTATAGCAATGTGTTCGCAATAGAAAGTTCTATAAGAACATGGGTAGAGTTGGCCAACACAGCGTCAAATAAATTTGCGGCGAATAAAATCTTACGCGTGTTTGTACTTGTGAGCGTCAAAAGTTTTTACTTTGCTCATGTTTTTCAAGTTTATACTTGTTTCACACCGTTTTTTTTTTGTATAGTGTTCGGAATAAAATTCCCTACACAGACATATGCATATCAAATACAATTCCTTGGAATTCACAGCTGTAGAGATGACGGAAAACACACAACCGGAAGCCGCTCTTAATTGACACTCCAACTCACACCCGCAACACCCACAAAAAAGTTTCTCTTGTTTCATGTATACTTACTTTAGTTTTCGTGCTACAGTTCTCATTTAGGTATCAAAATATTCCTAAGAAAATAGACTACAATACTGAAACAATCTAAGACAATTATGTGTACTTACCAAAGCAAAGACGATTGTAGTAAAATAAGTTGAGCATTTTATCTCCACTCCACCTCCTTCAGGTACTGATTCCTGAAGTTGCTCAACAGATGTTCCTAGGTGGAGTGAAGCTGATGTAGGTGGTTATTTCTTGTCCACCCAATACACCCTTTTCCTGTGATAAGTGGTGTAACAAGGTTTGACGCAAAGTGGAACATCGCATGTCTTGCACGCTATACCAGTTTCCTTCCTGATACCCGACTTTGAACACACTTCACACCTGCGACGTTTGGGGATTTTTACCAGCTCATGTTTCAATTTATAGTTCAGGCGAGTCTCTGCTATAACAACACGTCGCTGTTGTCTCTTGGTTGGCAATAAACTACTGTCTGAATCGTCGCTCTCACTATTGTTTTCAAACACTAATGTGGAATATGAATTATCTTCATCAGATTCAGCTTCAGCACTAGGTGTAGACGTGAAGAGAGGGCGCCTCACACCCGACGGGCCAGGTGTTGACGGGTCAGCAGCAGGATACACAGGACCAGTGTCATGATTTATGTCTGGAGCATGAACTAGATGTGGAGATGGTGTAGTTGTTGCAGGCCACTCTGCCTTGTCAAATTTCAATAAAGACCAAATAGCAACTTCATGGAACTAGAGCAGAGTTAGTTTCCTTCGATCATCTGTGTTGGCCTTGTACAATGCATGTACAATGCATTGAGTAAAGACCAAATAGCAACTTCATGGAACTAGAGCAGAGTTAGTTTCCTTCGATCATCTGTGTTGGCCTTGTACAATGCAACCACAAGTTGACATTGAATGTGAATTAACAATGAGACAAGTAAGATTTATACTAATACATTTATACTAACTCTGTTGAGCGTTGACCATTTATACATCAAATCTGTTGATGTGAGCACTTTAGTTTAGTCTGCCGTTTAAAGAAAAAAAGAGCATATCAATGGTATATCACAGAAAACGAATTTATCATAAACTCATGTATTTGTCTTATCATATTGAACTGCATTCATATTTTTAATATATAACAATATGAATATACAAATTTCTGTAAATCCCCTACCTTGTTGGAATCTGTGGAAATGAATGAGCAAATGTGCTGGCTGAAGGCGCTGAAGGAAACCACATTGGTTTCATTTTGGATACAAATGTCCATGGAAATTCAAAATGGAAACTAATTATATAGTTGAACCTGCAGAGACGAGTTTAAGAATCTGTGTTGAGAGTGATGGACACAGCCTTCACAATTATACTTCAGAGAATGTAAACATCTAAGAGTCATTAGAAATATGTGTAGAATAATAAACCCTACATTGTTTGAGTTAGGGAAAACACCATTTGTGATATATAGATACTATAGCTGTTCTTAAAGATTCACCCTTTTTTGCACCAGCAAGATAACATATAAGATTTTAAGAGTTGACGAATGTTAATATTCTTGTTTGATAAACTGTGAACTTGAGACATAGTTAATAAGAACATATTAACACAACAAAATGTTTTCATAATCTTTAACACCACTTTCCAGCAACTTATATAATTTATATAAATTATTTTAGAGAATAATACATAAATTATATATTTAAACATGATATAGTGTTTAGTGGAATGTATAAGGAGTCAAATTGTGTTAAAAAGAGCAATTTTTAGAAAATTTGGAAAAATACTTTTTTCTGTTCAAATTATAACTAAATGGATTTTAAAGGTTTCACTCAGCCAATATATATCATTCACAATTTATTAATGAATTTTACAAAAAAACACCATAAATTTTATATTTAAACATGTAAAAACTATTTGTTTTACATTTGGAAGAAAATAATTGTAGAAAAACAATTTATAATTAAACCTTTGTGTTTGGATTTTTTGAGTAAAAGTTTCTCAAAGGCTTTCCTGCACCATTCTCAATGCAAATCATTCCCACACCTATGGCAAGAGATAGGCGAACGTTGTGTAGATGATTTGTGTTTGCTGGGAAGTACTGAAAGGGGCAGTGAGTCACATTTTGCCCAAACTCCCCTGCAGTTTTAAAAAATCCCAAACATCCCAATTTCGAGGCCTGATCCATATTTTGGAACCAAATTCTGGCTCTCTGAACGTGTTCGCGCCGTTTGAAATTACGACTTTTTTATACCCACTATATGCCAAGTAATGAAAGAGGCGTTGGTCACATTTGTCCCAAAACCCCCTGCAATTTTCAAAATATCCCAGACATCCCAATTTCGAAGCCTGATCCATAATTTGGAGCCAAATTCTGGCTCTATGCACGTATTCGCAGTTTAAAATTAAGACATTTTATACCCAACATATGCCAAGTCCTGATAGCGGCAGAGTGTCACATTTTGCACAAACTCCCTCTGCAGTTTTCGAAATGTCCCAAATATCCCAATTTCAAGGCCTGAGCCATATTTTGGAGCCAAATTCTGGCTCTCTAAACGTATTCGCCGTTTGGAGTTACAACTTTTTTATACCCAACATATGCCAAGTAATGAAAGCGGCGTTTGGTCACATTTGTCCCAAACCCCCCTGCAGTTTTCAAAATATCCCAAAGATCCCAATTTCGAGGCCTGAGCCATATTTTAGAGCAAAATTCTGGCTCTCTGCACGTATTCGCAGTTTGAAATTACGACTTTTTTATACCCAACATATGCGAAGTAATCCAAGCAGCGTTTGGTCACATTTGTCCCAAACCCCCCTGCAGTTTTCAAAATATCCCAAACATCCCAATTTCGAGGCCTGATCCATAATTTGGAGCCAAATTCTGGCTCTATGCACGTATTCGCAGTTTAAAATTACGACATTTTATACCCAACATATGCCAAGTCCTGATAGCGGCAGAGAGTCACATTTTGCACAAACTCCCCCTGCAGTTTTCGAAATAACATAAATATCCCAATTTCGAGGCCTGAGCCATATTTTGGTGCCAAATTCTGACTCTCTGCACGTATTCGAAGTTTGAAATTACGACTTTTTTATACCCAACATATGCCAAGTACTGAAAGCGGCGTTTGGTCACATTTGTCTGAATCTACCCTGCAGTTTTCAAAATATCCCAAACATCCCATTTTCGGGGCCTGAGCCATATTTTGGAGCCAAATTCTGGCTCTCTGCACGTATTCGCAGTTTGAAATTACGATTTTTTATACCCAACATATGCCAAGTACTGAAAGCGGCAGTGAGTCACATTTTGCCCAAACTCCCCTGCAGTTTTCAAAATATCCCAAATATCCCAATTTCGAGGCCTGAGCCATATTTTGGAGCCAAATTTTGGCTTTCTGCACGTATTCGCAGTATGATACTACGACTTTTTATACCCAACATATGCCAAGTACTAAAAGCGGCAGAGTCAAATTTTGCACAAACTCCCTTGCACTTTTTAAAATATCCCAAACATCCCAATTTCGAAGCCTGAGCCATATTTTGGAGCCAAATTCTGGCTCTATGCACGTATTCGCAGTTTAAAATAACGACTTTTTATACTCAACATATGCCAAGTCCTGATAGCGGCAGAGAGTCACATTTTGCACAAACTCCCTCTGCAGTTTTCGAAATATCCCAAATATCCCAATTTCGAGGCCTGAGCCATATTTTGGAGCCAAATTCTGGCTCTCTGCACGTATTCGCAGTTTGAAATTACAAATTTTTATACCCAACATATGCGAAGCACTGAAAGCGGTGTTTGGTCACATTTGTCCCAAACCCCCCTGCAATTTTCAAAATATCCCAAACATCCCAATTACGAAGCCTGAGCCCTATTTTGGTGCCAAATTCTGGCTCTCTGCACGTATTCGCAGTTTGAAATTACGACTTTTTTAAACCCAACATGTACCAAGCACTGAAAGCGGCGTTTGGTCACATTTGTCTCAATCCCCCCCTGCAATTTTCAAAATATCCCAAACATCCCATTTTCGAGTCCTGAGTTATATTTTGGAGCCAAATTCTGGCTCTCTGCACGAATTCGCAGTTGGAAATTCCGATTTCTTATACCCAACATATGCAAAGTACTGAAAGCGGCAGTGAGTCACATTTTGCCGAAACTCCCCTGCAGTTTTCAAAATATCTAAAACATCCCAATTTCGAGGCCTGAGCCATATTTTAGAGCCAAATTCTTGCTCTCTGCACTTATTCGCAGTCTGAAATTACGACTTTTTTATACCCAACATACACGAAGTACTGAAAGCGGCGTTTGGTCATATTTGTCCCAAACCCCCTGCACTTTTCAAATTATCCCAAACATCCCAATTTCGAGGCCTGAGCCATATTTTGGAGCCAAATTCTGGCTCTCTGCACGTATTCGCAGTTTGATATTACGACTTTTAATACCCAACATATGCCAAGTTCTGAAAGGGGCAGTGAGTCACATTTTGCCCATACTCCCCTGCAGTTCTAAAAAAATCCCAAACATCCCAATTTCGAGGCCTGATCCATATTTTGGAGCCAAATTCTGGCTCTCTGAACGTGTTCGCGCCGTTTGAAATTACGACTTTTTTATACCCACTATATGCCAAGTAATGAAAGAGGCGTTTGGTCACATTTGTCCCAAAAACCCCTGCAATTTTCAAAATATCCCAGACATCCCAATTTCGAAGCCTGATCCATAATTTGGAGCCAAATTCTGGCTCTATGCAAGTATTCGCAGTTTAAAATTAAGACATTTTATACCCAACATATGCCAAGTCCTGATAGCGGCAGAGAGTCACATTTTGCACAAACTCCCTCTGCAGTTTTCGAAATGTCCCAAATATCCCAATTTCGAGGCCTGAGCCATATTTTGGCTCTCTAAACGAATTCGCCGTTTGGAATTACGACTTTTTTATACCCAACATATGCCAAGTAATGAAAGCGGCGTTTGGTCACATTTGTCCCAAAACCCCCTGCAGTTTTCAAAATATCCCAAAGATCCCAATTTCGAGGACTGAGCCATATTTTGGTGCCAAATTCTGGCTCTCTGCACGTATTCGCTGTTTGAAATTACGACTTTTTTTATACCCAACATGTACCAAGTACTGAAAGCGGCGTTTGGTCACATTTGTCTGAATCTACCCTGCACTTTTCAAAATATCCCAAACATCCCAATTTCGAGGCCTGAGCCATATTTTGGAGCCAAATTCTGGCTCTCTGCACGTATTCGCAGTTTGATATTACGACTTTTTATACCCAAACATATGGCAAGTACAAGAAGCGGCAGTGAGTCACATTTTGCAAAAACTCCCCTACAGTTTTCAAAATATCCTAAATATCCCAATTTCGAGGCCTGAGCTATATTTTGGAGCCAAATTCTGGCTCTCTGCACGTATTCGCAGTTTGAAATTATGATTTTTATACCCAACATATGCCAAGTACTGAAAGCGGCGTTTAGTCACATTTGTCCCAAACCTCCCTGCAGTTTTCAAAATATCAAAAATATCCCAATTTCGAGGCCTGAGCCATATTTTGGAGCCAAATTCTGGCTCTCTGCACGTATTCGCAGTATGATATTACGACGTTTTATACCCAACATATGCCCAATACTGAAAGATGCAGAGTCACATTTTGCACAAACTCCCCTGCAGTTTTCAAAATATCCCAAACATCCCATTTTCGGGGCCTGAGCCATATTTTGGAGCCAAATTCTGGCTCTCTGCACGTATTCGCAGTTTGAAATTACGATTTTTTATACCCAACATATGCCAAGTACTGAAAGAGGCGTTTGGTCACATATGTCCCAAAACCCCCTGCAATTTTCAAAATATCCCAGACATCCCAATTTCGAAGCCTGATCCATAATTTGGAGCCAAATTCTGGCTCTATGCACGTATTCGCAGTTTAAAATTAAGACATTTTATACCCAACATATGCCAAGTCCTGATAGCGGCAGAGAGTCACATTTTGCACAAACTCCCTCTGCAGTTTTCGAAATGTCCCAAATATCCCAATTTCAAGGCCTGAGCCATATTTTGGTGCCAAATTCTGCTCTCTGCACGTATTCGAAGTTTGAAATTACGACTTTTTTATACCCAACATATGCCAAGTACTGAAAGCGGCGTTTGGTCACATTTGTCTGAATCTACCCTGCAGTTTTTCAAAATATCCCAAACATCCCATTTTCGGGGCCTAAGCCATATTTTGGAGCCAAATTCTGGCTCTCTGCACGTATTCGCAGTTTGAAATTACGATTTTTTATACCCAAACATATGCCAAGTACTGAAAGCGGCAGTGAGTCACATTTTGCCCAAACTCCCCTGCAGTTTTCAAAATATCCCAAATATCCCAATTTCGAGGCCCTGAGCCATATTTTGGAGCCAAATTATGGCTTTCTGCATGTATTCGCAGTATGATACTACGACTTTTATACCCAACATATGCCAAGTACTAAAAGCGGCAGTCAAATTTTGCACAAACTCCCTTGCACTTTTCAAAATATCCCAAACATCCCAATTTCGAAGCCTGAGCCATATTTTGGAGCCAAATTCTGGCTCTATGCACGTATTCGCAGTTTAAAATACCGACTTTTTATACCCCTACATATGCCAAGACCTGATAGCGGCAGAGTCACATTTTGCACAAACTCCCTCTGCAGTTTTCGAAATATCCCAAATATCCCAATTTCGAGGCCTGAGCCATATTTTGGAGCCAAATTCTGGCTCTCTGCACGTATTCGCAGTTTGAAATTACGAATTTTATACCCAACATATGCGAAGTACTGAAAGCGGTGTTTGGTCACATTTGTCCCAAACCCCCCTGCAATTTTCAAAATATCCCAAACATCCCAATTACGAAGCCTGAGCCCTATTTTGGTGCCAAATTCTGGCTCTCTGCACGTATTCGCAGTTTGAAATTACGACTTTTTTAAACCCAACATGTACCAAGCACTGAAAGCGGCGTTTGGTCACATTTGTCTCAATCCCCCCCTGCAATTTTCAAAATATCCCAAACATCCCATTTTCGAGTCCTGAGCCATATTTTGGAGCCAAATTCTGGCTCTCTGCACGAATTCGCAGTTTGAAATTCCGATTTCTTATAACCCAACATATGCAAAGTACTGAAAGCGGCAGTGAGTCACATTTTGCCGAAACTCCCCTGCAGTTTTCAAAATATCTAAAACATCCCAATTTTGAGGCCTGAGCCATATTTTAGAGCCAAATTCTTGCTCTCTGCACTTATTCGCAGTCTGAAATTACGACTTTTTTATACCCAACATACACGAAGTACTGAAAGCGGCGTTTGGTCATATTTGTCCCAAACCCCCCTGCACTTTTCAAATTATCCCAAACATCCCAATTTCGAGGCCTGAGCCATATTTTGGAGCCAAATTCTGGCTCTCTGCACGTATTCGCAGTTTGATATTACGACTTTTAATACCCAACATATGCCAAGTTCTGAAAGGGGCAGTGAGTCACATTTTGCCCATACTCCCCTGCAGTTTTAAAAAAATCCCAAACATCCCAATTTCGAGGCCTGATCCATATTTTGGAGCCAAATTCTGCCTCTCTGAACGTGTTCGCGCCGTTTGAAATTACGACTTTTTTATACCCACTATATGCCAAGTAATGAAAGAGGCGTTTGGTCACATTTGTCCCAAAACCCCTGCAATTTTCAAAATATCCCAGACATCCCAATTTCGAAGCCTGATCCATAATTTGGAGCCAAATTCTGGCTCTATGCACGTATTCGCAGTTTAAAATTAAGACATTTTATACCCAACATATGCCAAGTCCTGATAGCGGCCAGAGAGTCACATTTTGCACAACTCCCTCTGCAGTTTCGAAATGTCCCAAATATCCCAATTTCGAGGCCTGAGCCATATTTTGGAGCCAAATCTGGCTCTCTAAACGTATTCGCCGTTTGGAATTATGACTTTTTTATACCCAACATATGCCAAGTAATGAAAGCGGCGTTTGGTCACATTTGTCCCAAAACCCCCTGCAGTTTTCAAAATATCCCAAAGATCCCAATTTCGAGGACTGAGCCATATTTTGGTGCCAAATTCTGGCTCTCTGCACGTATTCGCTGTTTGAAATTACGACTTTTTTTATACCCAACATGTATCAAGTACTGAAAGCGGCGTTTGGTCACATTTGTCTGAATCTACCCTGCACTTTTCAAAATATCCCAAACATCCCAATTTCGAGGCCTGAGCCATATTTTGGAGCCAAATTCTGGCTCTCTGCACGTATTCGCAGTTTGATATTACGACTTTTTATACCCAACATATGGCAAGTACAGGAAGCGGCAGTGAGTCACATTTTGCAAAAACTCCCCTACAGTTGTCAAAATATCCTAAATATCCCCAATTTCGAGGCCTGAGCTATATTTTGGAGCCAAATTCTGGCTCTCTGCACGTATTCGCAGTTTGAAATTATGATTTTTATACCCAACATATGCCAAGTACTGAAAGCGGCGTTTAGTCACATTTGTCCCAAACCTCCCTGCAGTTTTCAAAATATCAAAAATATCCCAATTTCGAGGCCTGAGCCATATTTTGGAGCCAAATTCTGGCTCTCTGCACGTATTCGCAGTATGATATTACGACGTTTTATACCCAACATATGCCCAATACTGAAAGATGCAGAGTCACATTTTGCACAAACTCCCCTGCAGTTTTCAAAATATCCCAAACATCCCATTTTCGGGGCCTGAGCCATATTTTGGAGCCAAATTCTGGCTCTCTGCACGTATTCGCAGTTTGAAATTACGATTTTTTATACCCAACATATGCCAAGTACTGAAAGAGGCGTTTTGGTCACATTTGTCCCAAAACCCCCTGCAATTTTCAAAATATCCCAGACATCCCAATTTCGAAGCCTGATCCATAATTTGGAGCCAAATTCTGGCTCTATGCACGTATTCGCAGTTTAAAATTAAGACATTTTATACCCAACATATGCCAAGTCCTGATAGCGGCAGAGAGTCACATTTTGCACAAACTCCCTCTGCAGTTTTCGAAATGTCCCAAATATCCCAATTTCAAGGCCTGAGCCATAATTTGGAGCCAAATTCTGGCTCTATGCACGTATTCGCAGTTTAAAATTACGACATTTTATACCCAACATATGCAAGTCCTGATAGCGGCAGAGAGTCACATTTTGCACAAACTCCCTCTGCAGTTTTCGAAATGTCCCAAATATCCCAATTTCAAGGCCTGAGCCATATTTTGGTGCCAAATTCTGGCTCTCTGCACGTATTCGAAGTTTGAAATTACGACTTTTTTATACCCAACATATGCCAAGTACAGAAAGCGGCGTTTGGTCACATTTGTCTGAATCTACCCTGCAGTTTTCAAAATATCCCAAACATCCCATTTTCGGGGCCTAAGCCATATTTTGGAGCCAAATTCTGGCTCTCTGCACGTATTCGCAGTTTGAAATTACGATTTTTTATACCCAACATATGCCAAGTACTGAAAGCGGCAGTGAGTCACATTTTGCCAAACTCCCCTGCAGTTTTCAAAATATCCCAAATATCCCAATTTCGAGGCCTGAGCCATATTTTGGAGCCAAATTATGGCTTTCTGCATGTATTCGCAGTATGATACTACGACTTTTATACCCAACATATGCCAAGTACTAAAAGCGGCAGAGTCAAATTTTGCACAAACTCCCTTGCACTTTTCAAAATATCCCAAACATCCCAATTTCGAAGCCTGAGCCATATTTTGGAGCCAAATTCTGGCTCTATGCACGTATTCGCAGTTTAAAATACCGACTTTTTATACCCAACATATGCCAAGACCTGATAGCGGCAGAGAGTCACATTTAGCACAAACTCCCTCTGCAGTTTTCGAAATATCCCAAATATCCCAATTTCGAGGCCTGAGCCATATTTTGGAGCCAAATTCTGGCTCTCTGCACGTATTCGCAGTTTGAAATTACGAATTTTTTATACCCAACATATGCGAAGTACTGAAAGCGGTGTTTGGTCACATTTGTCCCAAACCCCCCTGCAATTTTCAAAATATCCCAAACATCCCAATTACGAAGCCTGAGCCCTATTTTGGTGCCAAATTCTGGCTCTCTGCACGTATTCGCAGTTTGAAATTACGACTTTTTTAAACCCAACATGTACCAAGCACTGAAAGCGGCGTTTGGTCACATTTGTCTCAATCCCCCCCTGCAATTTTCAAAATATCCCAAACATCCCATTTTCGAGTCCTGAGCCATATTTTGGAGCCAAATTCTGGCTCTCTGCACGAATTCGCAGTTTGAAATTCCGATTTCTTATACCCAACATATGCAAAGTACTGAAAGCGGCAGTGAGTCACATTTTGCCGAAACTCCCCTGCAGTTTTCAAAATATCTAAAACATCCCAATTTCGAGGCCTGAGCCATATTTTAGAGCCAAATTCTTGCTCTCTGCACTTATTCGCAGTCTGAAATTACGACTTTTTTATACCCAACATACACGAAGTACTGAAAGCGGCGTTTGGTCATATTTGTCCCAAACCCCCCTGCACTTTTCAAATTATCCCAAACATCCCAATTTCGAGGCCTGAGCCATATTTTGGAGCCAAATTCTGGCTCTCTGCACGTATTCACAGTTTGAAATTACGATTTTTTATACCCAACATATGCCAAGTACTGAAAGCGGCAGTGAGTCACATTTTGCCCAAACTCCCCTGCAGTTTTCAAATATCCCAAATATCCCAATTTCGAGGCCTGAGCCATATTTTGGAGCCAAATTATGGCTTTCTGCATGTATTCGCAGTATGATACTACGACTTTTAATACCCAACATATGCCAAGTACTAAAAGCGGCAGAGTCAAATTTGCACAAACTCCCCTTGCACTTTTCAAAATATCCCAAACATCCCAATTTCGAAGCCTGAGCCATATTTTGGAGCCAAATTGTGGCTCTATGCACGTATTCGCAGTTTAAAATACCGACTTTTTATACCCAACATATGCCAAGACCTGATAGCGGCAGAGAGTCACATTTAGCACAAACTCCCTCTGCAGTTTTCGAAATATCCCAAATATCCCAATTTCGAGGCCTGAGCCATATTTTGGAGCCAAATTCTGGCTCTCTGCACGTATTCGCAGTTTGAAATTACGAATTTTTATACCCCAACATATGCGAAGTACTGAAAGCGGTGTTTGGTCACATTTGTCCCAAACCCCCCTGCAATTTTCAAAATATCCCAAACATCCCAATTACGAAGCCTGAGCCCTATTTTGGTGCCAAATTCTGGCTCTCTGCACGTATTCGCAGTTTGAAATTACGACTTTTTTAAACCCAACATGTACCAAGCACTGAAAGCGGCGTTTGGTCACATTTGTCTCAATCCCCCCCTGCAATTTTCAAAATATCCCAAACATCCCATTTCGAGTCCTGAGCCATATTTTGGAGCCAAATTCTGGCTCTCTGCACGAATTCGCAGTTTGAAATTCCGATTTCTTATACCCAACATATGCAAAGTACTGAAAGCGGCAGTGAGTCACATTTTGCCGAAACTCCCCTGCAGTTTTCAAAATATCTAAAACATCCCAATTTCGAGGCCTGAGCCATATTTTAGAGCCAAATTCTTGCTCTCTGCACTTATTCGCAGTCTGAAATTACGACTTTTTTATACCCAACATACACGAAGTACTGAAAGCGGCGTTTGGTCATATTTGTCCCAAACCCCCCTGCACTTTTCAATTATCCCAAACATCCCAATTTCGAGGCCTGAGCCATATTTTGGAGCCAAATTCTGGCTCTCTGCACGTATTCGCAGTTTGATATTACGACTTTTAATACCCAACATATGCCAAGTTCTGAAAGGGGCAGTGAGTCACATTTTGCCCATACTCCCCTGCAGTTTTAAAAAAATCCCAAACATCCCAATTTCGAGGCCTGATCCATATTTTGGAGCCAAATTCTGCCTCTCTGAACGTGTTCGCGCCGTTTGAAATTACGACTTTTTTATACCCACTCTATATGCCAAGTAATGAAAGAGGCGTTTGGTCACATTTGTCCCAAAACCCCCTGCAATTTTTCAAAATATCCCAGACATCCCAATTTCGAAGCCTGATCCATAATTTGGAGCCAAATTCTGGCTCTATGCACGTATTCGCAGTTTAAATTAAGACATTTTATACCCAACATATGCCAAGTCCTGATAGCGGCAGAGAGTCACATTTTGCACAAACTCCCTCTGCAGTTTTCGAAATGTCCCAAATATCCCAATTTCGAGGCCTGAGCCATATTTTGGAGCCAAATTCTGGCTCTCTAAACGTATTCGCCGTTTGGAATTATGACTTTTTTATACCCAACATATGCCAAGTAATGAAAGCGGCGTTTGGTCACATTTGTCCCAAAACCCCCTGCAGTTTTCAAAATATCCCAAAGATCCCAATTTCGAGGACTGAGCCATATTTTGGTGCCAAATTCTGGCTCTCTGCACGTATTCGCTGTTTGAAATTACGACTTTTTTATACCCAACATGTACCAAGTACTGAAAGCGGCGTTTGGTCACATTTGTCTGAATCTACCCTGCACTTTTCAAAATATCCCAAACATCCCAATTTCGAGGCCTGAGCCATATTTTGGAGCCAAATTCTGGCTCTCTGCACG